>NW_019385194.1:226554-259943 GCF_000671375.1 Centruroides sculpturatus
ATGTCTTGGGCTACTGAAATATTTTACGTTTTTGATACTAAATTAACATCTGAAGTATAATTTTTTATTGTTTTTATATTTTTCAATATATTTATTTTGTTTGTACAAAATAAAAAAGTAATTTTTAACGATACAATAGTCTTCGTTAGGCTTAATATCGACGAAAATTCAACGCGAAGCGACACGCAACGGAGAAAATTTTCAACATCGGATACGTTAAACTATTTTTTCGTACACAAATCAGTTATCCGAAATATCAGTTATACGAACAACCCCAGTCCCCAATTGATTCGGAAAATCGACGCTCTTCTGTATTATTATTCATTTGGCCAATAAATTATTATTTGGTAAATATAACAATATAAATAATTCAGTATATTTGTAATAGGAATTTATTATTTCAGGGGCTTATATCTCTCGAAGGGTCGCGAGTAGGGATATGGTTCCTTTGATTTTATTGTTAGTACAGGGGTGTACGGTTTGGGGGCCGCCACCTCTTCATTCGGAGGGTAAATCTTACCATTCGGATTATAACAGAGCTGTAGAGCATATTGATAGGAAAAAAAGTCAAAGGAACCGTGCTTCATGGAAATTTGTAAACAACGTCCACTAGGGGACGTCCCGGGCTACTAGTTTACAGCAGAGCCTCGATTATCCGACTCAATTGGGGACTGGGGTTGGTCGGATAATTGAAAAGTCGGATAACCGAAAAATATGAAAAAATCCATTATTAGTGTAATATATTATTATATCCCATGTAATTAGTAAATTAGTATATTGCTATTAACCTACTTCGCGTTGATTTTCATCGATGTTAAGCCTAACAAAAATTTTTTAAAATAATAATCGTCGCTATTGTATCGTTAAAAATTAGAAAATTAAGCCTCGTTTAAATACTGGCTCCCTTTCATGGTCGAATGAGTGTTGCCAGCTAAAACACGTAAAAATAATATTAAAGTAGCCAAGGCATAGCCAAATATTGTAGCGCCACATCACTAGCGGACATTTGAAATTTGCCGACTAGGACGGTCGGTTAACCGAGGTGTCGGTTAATCGGGGGTCGGATAATCGAGGCTCTACTGTACATATATTTGCCTTCATAATAGCTTATCTTAAGGTAGGTTTGTTATTCCACGGCATCTTCTACCATCAACAGCGTAATACGTTTGTAAATTTTCTAAAAATTAATTTTCCGAGCTGCTTTCGAATTTACATAAGCCACTACTTCCCTGGACAAAAGTATGAGGTTCTTTTTTTAACTCTTTCCGCCCTGTGGGCACTAAGAGGGCCTCTTTTTGCAAGCCCATTATGGGTTCGGCCAGGCCCACAAATGGGCTGCCGGGTGGTGAGGGACGGGGCCCGACATATCGGAACGGACCACCCCCCGAAATATTCTTGAGGATTTTTCGACCCGTTCGGATTCGAGCCCGGGTTCCCCAGAGCGGTAGGCTGCCACCTTGACCGCTCGACCGCAATACAATTAGACTAGGAAATATACCCTCCAAGCAAATTTTCTCAATTGTAAGCCAGGACGTTCGAAGTATTAAGAACACATTGCTGAAAAACATGGCCTATCCGAATATATAAAAACAGTTTCAAAAATAAAAATATTTATATATATAGAAGCCGTTTATAAATTTTATTCGATAGTCCGATATTTATGGAAAAAATGTATATTTCTTCTAAAATCCTAAGCTCCGAACGTATATTTTCAACCCTCAAAAACGTTCCTCTAGTTTAGTAAAAAGCCAAATAGGATATTATTATTTTATTAAATTTTCAAATTGCTTTAAATAATATTCTCCTTTAAAAAGTATTCCTAAATCATTCTGAAGCTGGCTTAATTAAAAAAAACAAAAAAAAAAATGAGAGCCTAACATGATGAATAGATAAAATTCCTGTTTTAAATCAAGATTTTCAATTATAATTTTATTTCCGAAAGTAAGTTTCTTACATTAACCGAGAATTTTTCAAATACAGTAGAGTCTCGAAAACTCGGCCTAATGTGGACCGAAGGGTGGCCGAGTTTGTGAAAATGCCGGGTTATCGGGAATGGGGTTAAAAAACTAAGTATGAGTGTTTCCTCAAAAAATACTGTACTGTACTCGTATATATTGTTTGCTTGAGAATACAACAGAGAATAAACTGCCCAAATACCTTTAAACAAAAGAAAAGTACGTACTTTATGAAGGCATAGAGCCTTTACTACAGGGGTGGCCAACCTTTTTAGCAGGCGGGCCAAACTTTAGAAATAATATTTCCTGCCGGGCCACTCACTCACCTAATATTATTTTTGTTAATTAAAGTAAACAAGCAAGCGTGCTACAGCTTCAACCACATCGTTGCTTTCCAGTAGCTGAGATCGTGGCCAAACACTTGCCTGGTTTAATGTAAAACAACACAAAAAATAGGTATATTTATTTTTTTGAAGAAAATAAAACATAACCGAGAATCAAACATATTTATTAGACAATTTAAAAATATTTATAAGTGAGTCATATTTGTTTTACAGAACTAAGTGCATCAAAATTTATCTTGACTGATGTCGCTACACGCAAACAGTTTTCCAAATGAACATCAGTAATTCGTGTTCTGACTTGTGATTTGATGTACATGTACTTCATGCGACTAAAAAGTTGTTCACATGCATAAGTGTTTCCACATAGCGAAACCATCGATAGAGCATGTTTGTAAAACGCAGGATATTTATCCTTGTCCAAATACGTTTCATAGAACTCTTCCAAACCTTCTTAACTCTTCTAATGTTCATTTGGTGATATGAACAATAAAGTTAACATTTATGTTCATTTGACCTAGCTCTGCGGGCCGCAACACGACTCCCGGCGGGCCGCATGCGGCCCGCGGGCCTCATGTTGGCCACCCCTGCTTTACTACATGAAAATGAAAATTAATGAATACACTGTGTACAGTAATTTACCTGATAAGACAGACCTCAGAAAAATACTTTATGAGGTATAAAGCTGTCTATAAAGAAAATTAATTAACTAAGGATTTTTTTGCCCTGCCAGGGTGTGGCCGAGTTATCCGGACTGCCGGGTTATCGAGTGCAGAGTTTTCGGGACTACTATATTTACTTTTAGAAAATTGCCATTATCAATTATTCTAATTTTGACAAAAATCGGTTATATAACTTACTAGCAGATGAGCCCGGCATTGCTCGGACGAAAAGTAACGATAGCAAAGATTAAGATTATTAAATGATAGCCGATCTTTCACCCGTTTTCACCGAGAGCAAGAATTAGGTCCCCCTCTTCCGAGACTAATTAGAGAATTTTTAGATATCGGCTTACCACACCGATATATCGATAAATAAGACTAATTCTAACCATTAACCAGTGCGTAGTACACTAAGTGATGAATAATAAACGTTTTCGTAACTCTTTCTGGGTTCTTCAGGTTTAATAAATTCGAAAAATAAGCTGGATCTTCCAGAATCATTCATAAATATAAATTCGAACATTAAGACGAAAAGTTCGAATAAAGCGAACTTATGCGCTCCCCATGTCAACTTTACTGGTATATACGATGGAACACTAAGTATAGTTGAGAAATTTTAGAAGGGTCTAAAAATATGTTCGATATCCAGCATAAATGCAAAAAAAGCATCTATTAGTACAGTAGAAGCCGAGTTCTTCGGGGTAAGACTTAATCCTGTCCCTCTTCCCTGAGGGGGGAATTTCGAAAAATCCCTTCTTAGTGTACGTTCTCATGATGTACTGTACCTGTGTACCAAATTTCAACTTTCAACTCCTGTTTGAGCTTTGCTCTTTTTATCATCATTATCAACCCATCTCGATTTTAAGATACGGTTATTTTTTGATAATGTTAAAATCGAAATAACTTAGAAGACGAAGTTTTATGCAAATTTCTTTCGTTTTATTTTAATTTATGCAGAATTTTTTAAAATAATAACTATTCTCAATTATTACCTACACAAGATAAAATCGCACACTTCATCTAGAAATCAATATACCAACAAAATCTTGCAATACAAAACAAGTTTAATTTACATATTATAACGATGTGGCATTTGTCGAACAAATCTATTCCGTTTTATTTGACTCTTTGTCCTGTAGATAATTAGGCCTTTTTCCAGGCTCGGGGTTTGGCCGGATGGTGAGAAACCTGGCCCGACGTATCTGAGTAAATCGTGCATGAAAAATTCCTGGGATGTTCACCCGGATTCGATCCCAGGTCCGCCAGAGTGATTGACTTTTGTCTTAGTAACCTTGGATAATTTTAAAATTTAGATATTTTAAATTCGTAAATGTCTGCTAGAATAAATCCGTATCCTTATGAATTTATTTTACCAATAATCAATAAGGTATTGTAATAACCAAGTCTAAATTTATAATTATAGTTATAAGATAAACAGTGGCGAGTGAACTGATAATCATTCGCCACCAACAGCAGCATTACGAGTAAAATAGACAGGTCGTCGAGTCCATATTTGTTCCGTACTGGCAAGTGTGTTCCAGACGTGAAATCTATATTGTTCAAAATAGTAGCTTTCCGGCTTCCGGCTCTATGCACGCACTGAAGTGTCATTGAATCGACGGTTACTAGGTGTAAACAGTGGTTTATTTCTGCTGATTCCACGGAAACGCTCCATCTGTTTGTATCCTACGTTCTGAATAACTGAAAATTTTAAAATCATGACAATACACTCTTTTAAATTTAATTTAACAGGCATTCTATTCCAAGTTATTTTATCCATAAAAAAATCAGTAATAATTTTATGCAGTGTTTCCCAAAGTGTAGTATGCTTAACTCCAGGGTGTGCGGCAATTTTTGGCTATGCACCACTGACGCATAGTATTAACAAATATACTGAACAAAATAATTATATATATAATTCACAAGAAATCATATTATGAATTCTCATACTCGACTTGTAATAAGTAGTTTGCAAAAGTTTTTTTTTCACATGGGGTGCTTAGTACTTGCGAAATTTTAAGAACGGATATATTGTAGTCAAAACTTGGAAAACATTGGCTTTGGGAATTAAGAGAGGGAAAAAGCATTGGTTATATTTATTGGGCTGCAATTTTCAGATTGCACAGCTATATATTCGCACTGGCACCCGTTGTCTGTCCTTCCTTAATCTCGAGAACGGAGTTAGGTAGATGAAAGTAGAGTCCAGATGTGGAAGCTTAGGGGCAAGAGGACCTGACTAACTATATACGAACTTCTGGTCTGTATCAGAAGCAATGTGATTTCAATGCAAAAATTTTCTCCAGAATAGAGTTAGATGACTGATGACCTTGTCGTTATCAGGAAAAGTGTAATATACGATGGAGGGGCACGGCACTACTAAAACCAGGAACATATATTTTAAATTAAAAATTGCAGCCTGGCATTGCAACGATGTCTCAATAATTTCTGCTCGTTTTAAATTTACAACGTTATGTCAACATCCTTTGATACAGTACGTTACCGGTGCACAATGAAGCAGTCTTGAAAGTTGGGAAAAATTTGACCTCGAAATTATTACTAAAGTGAACAACACCATATGCCGCCCGATAAACCGAACGTGTATAGACGCCCAACTCCTCTAATCTCTTAATTTTTGCTGTTTAACAATGATTATTATACAATTCATAATTGTTTTTGTTCATATTTGCTTTTTTTTTTATATATTCTTTCTACGAAACATATAACATCGGCTTGCGTCCTGTGTGTTTACCGAATATACCATTCATAATGTAGGTGTTGTTGGTAATGTAAATATACAGTATATACTTGCACGTAAAGCGTGATAATACCCATTCAATGCATTTGCTTTCGGTAGAGTTCCAACATGTCCGTAACACGAAAAAATCTCATTAATGTTATAAGAAGTTCTGGCATAAAAACAAAAATTGAGCTTAGTTTTCAAAATGAACGGAATACCAATAAGATAATCCAAAACATTTGAAGAAATTACCTGCTTCAAATCAACTTTAAATATCATTGGAGGAAGACATGCAAAATAGAAGCAGAGTTTCTGAAAGTCGAAATTGGTTAAGTACATGTCCTGTAATTTCTTTTGAATTAATGTCCAGCGAACAAAACGACAAAAAATTCAAATTATTAATTAACAGAATTTTCTCAACTGAAGTTATGCCACACAAATCAGTTGATGAGTATAGGACAAGCTGACATTTTTATGTGAACAATTTGAAATTTGTTGTGTATAACAAATTTCAATTTTAAACTGTTTACATACACCACTACAAAGTAAAGTTTATTTTAGAAATCAATTACAAGTCTCTGTGATTTAATGATAACTTTGAATTCTTCTGTTCCACTATGCAGCTATTGGAACGAGGAAAGGGGCCTTTGTGTCCCAATATAGTGCCTTGACAACATACTGAATGCGTCAAACTATTTTTGTAATCATTCTGTGAACAGATACTTGAGAAAAGTATTGGTAACAGAAAATTTGAGAAAATTGATATTAAACATATTAACTCAAAATTCTAATTCGAAGTCGGGATCCTTTTTTAACCCTTAAACTTTCACTTAATGGGTTTACTTCAAAAAACAATTAGTAAATTATATATACACAGGTTTACTCAATTTGATTTTTTACTTTCCCAGCTGTTATATAGATGGAAAGTATGGCAATATGGCAAAAAATGACCAAGATTTTTCATTTTTGGACTTAGGACACTTTGAAACGTCGAGAAATGCAAAAAAATTCGGGAGTACTTTTCGTATGTACGGATGTTAGTGTGTAGGGGAGCACGATTTTGTTCACTGTGTATGAAGCATAACAACTTCAGAGTTTTTTATCGAAGAATTCTGAAATTTTGGAGGTTTGTTTGTTTGTTTGTTAGGGGGGATTGATGGTTAAATTAAATTTTGGTGATTAAAAGTCGAGAGGGTAGGAAAGGAATGGGGGTCATATGTATCTCAAATAGGGTAAGATTTCATGACGATTTTACTGGTTATTGGCATTTAGTTTTTTTTTATAAAACCCATCGTTACCCTCAAAATGAAGCTTTTTGCCATTTTACAATCGTTAAAAATATAAAAATTTTTAAATAAATGATGATAACAGATGAGTCCGCTAAATGTTGCCTGGAAAGTTGAGCAACTTGTTGCTGGGTTTTTTTTACAATGATTACCTTTCCCATTTTTAATAATTATAGCTCAAACAAAAAATCATTCTACACAAAGAAATGTTTAAAAACAATCTAGTCGATTAAACTGTTTTTAAATATGTTTATTTAATCATTCAGTATCCTCCAAAACGTTTTGAAAAATAAGCATAATACAGAATACATTGTAAAAAATAATGGTTATTATTTACATATGAAAGTTCAAAGGCTGGTTATTTGAAAACAAAATATTTTAAATTTAATCTGAAGGAAAATATATATATTGCATTACATCTTTAAATTCCTAAATCACCTCATAATAAATTTAATATTGGAAAGTTCTAATAGTATATTACCATTGTTATACTATACATTAAATCTATCTAGGAAGGTCTAAATACATATAAAAGATTGTACTGTATGATATCATGTTTTGCATTTATATTTGCCATTTCATAAATATGTACAGTCATATCACTTAAAATACATGACAATGTATTTTCAGACAAAATCAACATTAAAGAAATTGTTACATCCACTATGAATATGTTTTTGTTATCATATGTTTATATTTTAAGGACATATGATAAACAGTTATAAGCAAAAGTGATATTTCATACTTAGATCATGTCTACCTTATAACTTTAAATAATTGACTTTCATAAATTATTAATAAATTCTAATCACAGATAAACGATAATTTCAAAAATCGTTATTTGTTTTGCTGGAATTAAACTGGCGAAAAAAATGTTTCCCAAATTCATAAGTACTTATCATAATTGCACATGCAGGAGCTACTTTCACCACACGGGGAACTATGCCTAAAATATAAAAAACAATCATCAAATTCATCTTCTCTAAACAAAATATTTTATATATAATAATGACAAGCATGTAAATGTTTCATATATATCATTATTATTATACTACAGTGGATCAAATAAAAACTGGACTAGTACCTCATAACATAACAGCTGAACAATAGATATAGAATGCCATGAGAGAAAAATTTGTCTAGCATTGCAGTTGAATATGTTGCATTATCTGGCCACCATTGTGAAATTGTACATTCTAAAATGATGATGGCACTGAAATAGACACACCAAAGAAGAAATGCACTCTGTTGTATGATTCCTTGTTGCAGAAGGTACAAAACCAGCAGAAATCTTCTGAAGAATGTCAGTAATATATGAAGCTGTGCAAATATTGCTAAAGTACTGCAATTGGACATGCACATTGTATGTTGACAATACCAACCATTGCAAATGTCAATGAGCTTTTATGAGAAAATGACAGCAACTGATGTCTGTAATTTGCAACAAAAGACAATCTACTGATAGCTAGAAAATCCTCAAACAGCTCGTAAGAATATTGTGGATGTGTTCTTCTACAAGCACAATATTCTCTTGACCTTGTCTCCTACTGACTTTCACATCTTTGGGTTCCAGAAGAAAACTCTTTAGAGGTGACAATTCATATCTAACAAAGACAAGTAATGAATGATGCATCACTGGCTGCAACAGTAGTCAAAAGTCTTCTTACAGGAACTGAAGAAATTCCATAGAACACAGTGGAAATTATATTAAAGATTAATGCCCATGCATGTTTCATTTGTAAATTTTTATTGTTGCAGTCTGTGTTTTCATTTAATCCAATGTAGTACAATATTATTAAACATATTATTATTCATGAGATATTAAAAATAAGACCAATTTGAACTTTGTAAAATTTAATTATAATATTTCCACAAAAACTTAATAGTGTTACTGTAAAAAAATTATAAAGACCCTAAATGAAAATAATCAACCACTATTGTATCAATATTCATATAAAAATACTTTAGATTATATGTATTTGATATACCCGCACTAGAGTATTTCTTGTTCCTTTACAGAAGAATTGTAAATAATAAAAGAATTACCATAATTACTGGAAAAAAAATTGAGTTATGACCACGGGAGGTCATAACTCAATTTCAAGGTCTAATAGATTACATCTCTAATCCACATATGTATTTTGTCTGGATTAAAAGGTATCAGAAAATTGGTGGTCAATCTACATGTAAATTATAATTTCAGAATGGATTACAATTGTAATTTGTGTTTGCATATACAGTAATACCCCAAACTTACATGATAGGTGGGACTGAGCAATAACCGCATAAGTCGAATTCGCATAAGTTGGGGTATAATTTCGCAATTTGTGTAAAATCCAAGTCGGATGCATGTAAACTAATAAATGTTCTCGTTAATCTTATCTCGTCATTTGATTCATTCACGGTTACAAGAAATCACCACATAAAGTCTCTCAAGTCTCCGTAGACATAACAAACACAGAAATAAATAACACAAAATAAATTGTAGCTACGTGTCGATTCCACGCGACACGTCTGAACATGTAAGCTGAATAATAGTGTGGGGGGAGTGAGTAATCAAGAGTTGCGTGGCACTAAAACAAAAGACGAATCGAAGAGATTTGAAAATCGCATAACTCAGAGTTCGCGTAAGTTGAGGTATTACTGTACTGTATAATACATATGCATTATTGGAAGATTAAAGAAGTACATTTTCTTCTGTTATTATTCAAATTACATCAATTCTTTCCACAGGTTATAAACTAAAACATTTAATAAGTGTTCTTTTTTTGGCTAATTGATTATATAGTATAGTGATGGACAGCATGCTAATCATTTATTACAAAAAAAACTTTTACGATATAAGCGTTAAGTATTAAGGCCCTGCAACACCCCCACACTGGATTTGCCCCCTTTGTGGATCAGCTTGTACAGTTATATAAAACATCGCAATTAAATCCACAATATAGAGGCGTCTAGCACATGCACAGTATAAACGTGTGTGCTTTTTATTTAAATATCTTTTTATATTCTACCATTGCTGGTATTCCAAAATATTAGTTAAGATTGGAATGTTTTTAAAAATTTTGTATTCAAAAAAGGTTCTTATATCTTCCAATGACCTGAAGAAGATGAAAGTGTGTATCGTCGAAGCGCTCGTCAATTTAGTGACATACGTGTTTAATTTAACGCTTATATCGTAAAAGTTTTTTTGTGATTATATAGTAAAGTTTTCATAAAATACATCTTGGATCACACTTTAATAATAAAACTTACCAGTAAATAATGCTCTAAATCCTCTTTTTTGATAGAGATTTACTAAACGTTGATAAGTTGAACTCTTTGTTAGTTCAGATTTTGCTGAAATAAAATTTAAGATGTTTTTAATTACAATTTTATATCAGATAAGTTAGTCTGGCACTATAAGTGGATTCAAATCTACTATGCTACAAATTAAGCAAATTTAATTACAAATTACAATTTAATTACAAAGGATATTTTATTATACAACTTATATTATTTTTAAGCAGTTAAATAAAATTACAGAATTATGAAATATCTTAAAACTGTTTCTTTATAAACTAACTAGCTTACCCATCGCGCAATGCTGCGATCTCAGAAGAAACGAAATTCAAGCAAACTCGTTATAATAAAATTCAATTTACATTTTATCATTTTTATTGTAACTTATTATTATTAATTTTCATCGGAAAAACATTTCAAAGTGTTGTTTCAATTCTATTTATTTATTGGAGTGCTCATGGATACACGATATTTTTTGTTTTTCTGTCTGGTGTGTACACGAATAAATCGGAAGGTTTTCCGACGCATACCACATACTGTTGTCCATTCGAGAAGCACGGATTCTCCAAATCTAGCCCACACACTTGCAGCGATTGTCAGAAGTGCGATATTCCCTATTTTTATATATATATTTTTAATCATTTACAATTTTAATTATTTAATTGCTCCTTCTTCTCTTCCTTGGCACATTGAAATTTCTGATAGTTGGATAATAAACTGGTTTATTGTAATTTGTCTTTTTAATTATTTTGAGTCAATATTAAAATTTGGAAAAGGGGATCCCTAGATCGGTAAAATAGGCGAATTTCCTCTTACAACTTCGGTTGTTGTTTGGGATACACTTAAGGTTTTAACAAAGTTCAAGCGAATACATAATTAGCAAAAAATAGTTGAAATAAAGTGATTAAACAAAAATTATTACAAATATCGTAAATAACAGTTCACAAATGCATATATAGAGATATTTTTTGAACGGGAGAAATGGTCTTCACAATTTGAAATCGATTCAACACACAGTATAAATGCGCGCCATCTATCGTAGGATAAATGCACTATGCCAGAAACCTTTGTAGGAGTGTATTAAAAAACTTTCCAAAACTTCATGGTAATCGTACTATGCCAGAAACCTTTGCGGGAGTATATTAAACAACTTCCCAGTTTCATGGCAATTGGATAAACAGTGTGGTAATGCATGANGTCAGCGATGACGATCTTCTTGGTCCAATGAGGGGACGGGTGACACAATCGTGACACAGAAATGTACTCATCTCAACAAGGAACCCAACTCGTGAGAATCGAGTTTTTATTGATTTTATTTTTCCTTTTTCTCTTTTAATTTTCTGTTTTCTCGTTCCGTCTTTATAAAGTTTATTAAAAAAAAATTATAGTTTAAAACACAAAATTTCTGGTCCTCACATAAATGTTTCATTTTCTGTCTGTTTCTTTAATTTTATTCGCTAGTTTTGTGATATTACGATTTTACTTAGTTAATTACATGTTTGTATTATGCTTTTAAGCCAAAAGTCGTGACTATTAAGTTGTGTTGTGTTATCACCTAGAACACTGCAGCACCATCTCACCGATCATCCACTTCGCCCAGCGATCCCATCTCGTCCGCCCCGGGGCTACGCCCAAGTTCAAAGTTCTCCACCTCTCCGAAGGACTATAGAGAAGTGGAACTGTCAAATATGCGATGTTAGCATAAATGCGTCTTTTTTAACTCTTTCCATCCTTTGGGCACTAAGAAGGCCTATTTTTGCAAGCCCATTACGGGTTCGGTCAAGTCCACAATGGGGCAGCCACGCGGTGAGGGACGGGGCCGACATATCCGAACGGACCACCCTCAAAAAATTCCTGGAGATTATGACCCGTCCGGATTCAATCCAGGGTCCCCAGAGTGGTAGGTTACAACCTTGACCGCTCGGCCATCCAGCCATCGAATCTTGAGTTCTCAGAGCGATAGGTGACGCCTTAACCGCTTCGACCAACCAGTCGGCAGGGATATTATATTTAAAATAACAATAGATTTTGATTGAAATTATTACTGTACTGACTGATTTTAGATTACGGATATTGTTAAAGCGAAAATAAGCGATTTTAGAATTTTTATACTAGAAACATTGGTAAGATGTCATATGGAGTCTCCAGTTCATCGCGGGACTCGAATCTTGTCTCGATCCAGAAATTCCATGGACTCGAACTCGCCCATTCTTAGCTGGCCCTCGATTCTTACCATCCGACTTCCCCTTTCTGGGCCTGGTCGAACCCATCATGGGCTTGGTAAAATGTAAAAGTTCGTCCCGTTTTTTTGAAAAGAACTAAGGAAAAATTTTATTTACTAAAAATTACATTTAATCAATATAGTATGTGCCATTCTGTTCGATGACCTTTCTCCATCTTTTCGGTAGCTGCATAAGTCTGTGCTCATAGAAGTTCTGAGATTTCTGGCTAAAAAACTGATCCAAGTGATTTTTTCAAGTCTTCCAAGAAAGTAAAGTTTTTACCATCTAAACTATTTTGAAGTGATCTAAATGAATAATAGTCAGAGGGTGCAAGGTCAGGAGAGTACCCAAAACATCCCAATCAAGTTGTAAAAGTTTTTGTCGGGTGGCCAAAGACACGTGTGGTCTAGCGTTGTCTTGATGGAAAACAATGCCCTTTCTGTTCGCTAATTCAGGTCGCTTCTGGTCAATCGCTCGCTTTAATTCATTCAGTTGTGAACAGTATTTCTCTGAATTAATGGTCCGATTTTCATGTAACAGATCATAATAAATAATTCCCTTCCAGTCCCACAAAATGCATGGCATAACCTTCTTTGGATGTAAACTGGCTTTTGCGCTGGTTGAATGGGCATCTCCATGCTTACACCATGATCTTTTACGCTTAACATTATTATACACAATCCATTTTTCATCATCTGTAATCATCCGCTTTAAAAATGAATCAATTTCATTGCGCTTCAATAGAGAATCGCAAGCAGAAATTCGGTCTATCAAATTTTTTTCCGTTAACTCATGCGGCACCCATACATCGGCCTTGCTAACCATTCCAAGTTGATGTAATCGCCTTGACATTGTTGACTGATTCCAAGAATTTCTCCGATCTCTTGAGTTGTTTTATGTCGATCACTTTCAATCAGTGCCAATATTTGGTGTCATCAGCCTCGGCTGGTCGTCCAGAACGTGGTGCATCTCTACGATTAAAATTGTTTTCACGAAACTTTCTGAACCACTTACGGCATGTAGAATCATCAATGTCTCTCTCACCATACACAGAACATATCTTCTTTTGCGTCTGCGAAGCATTCTTGCCTTTTCGGAAATAAAAAAGCATAATATATGTCGAAAATGCTCCTTATTTTCTGCCATTTTTAATGCTTAATAAAATTTAAAAAACACAACTAAGTAACACAACTTTATTCTCAAATACTAGCTGAAATCCCTTTTGTCAAACATCATCAAAATTTTACACATGCGAAGGAAATAACACTTCAGTGTTGTGCTGCAAAGCCATCTGGTGCTAAAAAACGGAATGCATCAACCCATATAATATATACTGTATATATATATTATAATATTATAATATAGATATATATATCTTAAAATTAATTGACTTAATAATTTTACTCGTACTTTGTTGTTGTGATGGATCTGAATTCACGAAAGTTCTAGATCGAGATCAGATCAAAGTTGACATCCTGACTTGAATTTCACTCCTCAAAGAGTTAATTTCCTAAGTATTAAGTATACAAATTTCCTCAACTAATCGTAATTTGGATACACCGTACACACGACTTTCCACTTTTGTCTTGAGCATACTGTATTTTTTAAGCGGGAGTGTTCTTAATTAATTGGCATTTCAAAAGAGAATTAGCAGAATGACGTCATATTTCATATTGATACTTCTTTTTTTATTTCAAATAAAATTGGAAACAAAAAAATTTAGTTACAGAATTAATTGTTAGGATGGTAAAGAGCGCTGCAAAATCTTAACAGATACCGGTAGCTTACGATATCAATGTGGTTAGACAAGTAGGCAAGTGCATAAACGGCAATCGAGCATGCTGTTACGATGCGGAGAGTTTGGCATTTCATCTTTTAAAATACTATATAATAAAATTCCCCAAAAAACAATCTTTATCTTCAAATTATCAATGTTTTCTCTTAACAGGTCATTTTCTTCATATTTGAGGGGAATTCCTGAAGTTTGGCAACTCTAAACGAGATTCCAGTCCGGCGTGCATATTTGCAATTTTCTCAACAGTGCAATGAGACCCATGCTGATTGGTGGATCGATCCTAACAATCTGTTAATGTCATGCATCAACGTTATATTTATAAATATTAAATAATTATTAAATTATATTAATAAATAATGTAAAATCATATTTATAAATATAAATTACATAGGCCTACTGTATATTTTATTTAAAAGTTTATTAATGCTGTTATAAACTTGTTACCAACCAGAAAACGCAAACGAACGAGATGCAATCGAATTTGATAAACTATCTCTGTTCAAAACAAATACGATGGATAGCAGATTTATTGTATGAAGAATATAATAACAATCTAAAAATATAGCGGATATAATTGTTACTCCTTCGTACTTCCTCATTAATAAATCTTTTGGGCAGAATCTTTGTAGAAAAGTTATCGCACAATTTAGTACTTCCGGTATTTAAGAATAAAGATAAATAAATCATACATAATGACTTCAGGGTAATAACTTTAGCAAACATTATAGAAAAAAGCACTTAGACTCAATAAGTGTACAGTATTTAAATTAATTAATATTCACATGAATCAATATGCAGTCTTGTCAACCATGTATTATAACAGTACCAGACATGATCTGAAAGGCAGTGGCGTAACGAACTGGCCACTGCATTTCTGACTGGCGCCCTGGGCCCGACACATTTTTGGCGCATCTCCCCCAAATCTTGTTTGTCTTGGAGACCATTTGGTGCCCCTCTGCGAATGGTGCCCGGGACATGATAGACCCCCATGCCCCCCTTCGCTACGCTAGTGCTGAAATGAGGGACAAATGCCATGCTCTGGGGACAGTTTATAAATTAAAAATACAAAATTCTATTTGAAAACTAGAGCAGCTTTTTCACTCCTTCAGAAACGTAGGAGAAGTACTTATACTTCCTCGTTATAGAGCAAGTGTTGACTTCTTTTGAAATTTACTTTATTGATTTCTAGAACTTGAACACATTCATGTTCTAGAAATGAAGAAGTTTAGGACAAGAACATTATTACCAAAATATTGTTTGAAGAAAATGTTATCAGACATTTTGGAATGATGTCTTTGGTATGATACAAAAATATAGTTCCTGTTTGCGTGAAAAAGTATGGTATTTGAGGGAATGAGGGGCAAGACATTGGAATGTGGGACTTTTCCTCTGGGAGAGGATTAGTTGACGCCATGCAGTATGCCTTTAAAAATCATGCTTCTAATGTGGATGCACTTTTGCATTAAGGTTCTGTTATTTAAAATTTAAATAACAGAATCTTAGGTGTCTTTATGCAGTAGATCTTTCCAAAGCATTTGAGTGTGTTGATCCTGATATCTTAGAACGAAAGTTTTTAAAGTTAAATTAATAATTTAACTTTAATAATTATAATTTAATTAGTAAAGTTATTAATTAAAGAAGATAAAGCTGATCATATTATAATAATTACAAATGAAAGCTTTTGTCAATTGGTCTCCAAGTTAATTCAATAAATTGGCTAATGTAATATTTGCATAATCGATACTACTATATTAAAATAAATAATGCTATCTCAGACTTTTACCTATAAGGGACATACCATAAAGATCTGTTCTTGGACCAGGATATTTAATACTGTATATACATAGACAACTTGTTCTAAATAATTCCAGAAGACAGCATGATAACCTATGCTGATGATATTGTAATTACTTACAATGATCAAGAAATTAGCCCTTTACTGCTCTGAAAGCACAAAATGGCCATAAATGTGGAGCGTGCTATTAGATTGGCTTGATTAAGCTCGTTGAATGCTTATTTTAACAAAACCAGTAAAATGTAAGCTTTAATACAACTTCCCAGAAGAATGAGGATCATATCCATGTAATTATTAAGACAACCACAGTGGGTGTCAATCAAGGCAACTGCAAACTATGCTGCAAGATAACACAATAGATCTGAAACAAGTGCAAGATGCACTGATCTATTGTAGCTGCATCCAAAACAAATGAGTTCACCAGCATTACAGCAATGCAACTGTGACTCTTATAAGATGGAGAAGATCCATCAAACAGAATCCATGGCTCAGTAAAGTGAGTTAATTGAAAATTCCCAATGCCCAACCATGTTTCAAATGAACATGCTCAAAATGATCCCTCCAACTGAAGTTAGAGGAAAAGACCACACCCTAATGCCTTCCAGAAAGCACCTGTGGCAAAACAGCTTCACCCAAGAGAAGAGCCAATAAAACTGTACTTCTAGAAAATCCAATGTTATATACTTGTCAGGCTTCATAGATCTCACTGAGTAGTCCAAACTGTGTTGCACTAGCTGTAGATATGAATGGTTTTGAACTTTTGACTATAAGACTACTAACACATAGAAGCCAGCTGATAAAACAGATCAGCAGCATGTAGAGAGAATACGATTGAAACCAACATACTCCAAAGGTACACTTTGCTGGAGCCCTGACACAACCAAAACAACTCTAAATGAATATCTTATGCATTCATAAAGAAAGTTTATAAACCAAGCCAACATATGTGGACCACAGCCCACCTACTCTAATTTCTCTATTATTGCTTGACAAAGCACATTATCATATGTACTGTACCTTCAAAATCTAGGTCAATAAACTGTCCAATGCTCTCAAGTCCAGGCCATCACAATTTACCAATGAATATCATTTAATGCAACATTAGCTGTGGGCATGTTGCCTAAGTGGCTTTAATACAGCTGGATAAGCAAGGAAATGATAACTTGTTTTATTTGAAATGGACTGTCATTGGTTTGCTTTTCCAGACATGTTAAAGATGCTTTACCAGTCAATTATGTTCTGTGTATTTGCATATTATTGTTGATAGAAAAATAATTGTTTAGAAAGTAATTTTGAGTTTATTTTATTTGTTATTATTATTACTGTTTATCAAATAATAATAAAAACCTTGTCATTTGAAGAGATTCTCTTTCAATATCCTGTTTTTTGTTTTCATTTACTTTATAATTACATCTGCAAGGATTTACGGTATAAAAAACGCTTTAAAGCTTAAAATAATATTTCTAAACCTGTATACCAGTGTGATGCTTTTCAATAGCCATAGTCACTCTGAAAATGAAGGGTATACAGTGGGGGCAAGATATTCATAGACTGTATTTCCATTCTAGCAATTTTCTGTAAGATATGCACCACTATGGGTTATTAGAATGAAATTATCTTTCAGAAAAATATATAACATAGATTAGTTATTTTGAATTGAGTTACTGACTGAATTATCAGTTAAAATTAAACATTTCTTAATTTTGTCATTATGCTAAGCTGAATTAATATACATCACATTTAACTTATTTTATGGTTCAGAATGTCATTTATTCCTCAAATACACTGTAGCTCTGCTTGCCTGGATCCAATCCTGTGTCTCTCAGAGTGGTATTCTGATGCCTTAACCATCTCAGCCATCTATCTTTTATGTCAATAACTTATTGATAATAGAAAGATTACTCCCAAGTTTCATTTTTTTATGCTTTTTCTGCTAAACATAATGTAATAGAGCAGAATCCAGTTGAAAAGAGCCTATGTAACATATCAAATTTAGCTTATCTTTTTCTTTTTCAAGAGGTGTTGGCTATGGCTTTCACTATATGGCTGTTTTCATTATGGACATGATTATTATAACAAAATTATGATAAATGTTCTTTGTGTCCATAGGACACAAAGAACACTTATCATAATTTTGAGAAATCTTTAAAATTTTCAAATTTTTTATCATTTGCTTCACAGATGGAAAAGTTCTTCTTGTTCAGTCTAATTTAAAAATTTAATATACTGTATCACAACTATCTTATATTGTTACATATAATCTACATTTTATAAAATTTTAAGATATTGCAAAATATGTAATTAATTCTGAATATTGAAAATTGGAATGCACATTAAATTTATTATAATGTCATCAATTAAATTAAATATTTGTTCTTAATATGGTAAGGTTGCTGTTTATTCAATTTCTATGTATGATGTCCTTTTAATCCAAAGAATTTTCTTGGTAGACGATCTCTCAGCTTTTTGGTCAGAAAATTATGGTTTTATTTTGAGAAAATTTGAACTACAAATGCATTTCAGGTTGGTTTAAGTTTCCAACTTCAGTGCTGTTAAAAAAATATACAAATTGTAATAAAGGACATGGCATAAAATTCTTTGGATTAAAAGGACATCATACATAGAAATCAAATATTTGTTGATGAATAAAACCATAAAATGGATATACTCTCTTCTGATGATGATTTCATAAATTACAAATCATTAAAGATTATAATACATCAAAGCAATAAAGAAAAATCCAAAATAAAAGAATTTTATATAAAACTTTTAGTGTATCATATCTTATTTATACATAATTTTTCTTATACAACATAAAACAATCCAAATATTGTAATTATTACCAAATAAAATGGTAATAAATATATAAATATCCAAAGTTTTATAAAATATAAATAATAATTCAGTGAAATGAATAGATTATGTAACAATGAGGAACAAGTAAAGTTTAAAATCTTTTATCAGCAATTAATTCATTATGAATTCTTAATGTACAATAAAAATTTCTGTACACGTTAAACCACGAGATAAATATTAATGAAAATGAGTTCTTTCAAAAATTGTTTTTGAAAGTGTTGGCTTGTCAATTTGTGACATCTTTGGAAGGCAGTTTACAATGTACTGTAATTCAAAATATAACACAGAATAATAGTGATCAATTGTCCTAATTGACTACCAGCATTCAATTCTTTGTTCAGTCATTAAAGACAAAACATTATTTATTAAAATGTTCTTTATGCCTTGCAGTATCTTGTCCTAAAGAGAAAGAAAAAGTTAGGTTAACATTATCCTATTTAAATTTAAAAAAAATTAAAGCAAAAATTACTTATATATTTTTTAAAGATAAAAATATTAATAATTTATATATTCAATTAAAATAAACTAGATTAGAATTTCTGTAATTGTGTGAGTTCACATGAAAATAATAATAAGACATCAAAACATTTTTATTTATATATAAATGAAAAAATTTAATTTCAGCAATTTATTTTACAAAATATTGTTTTTTTATGAATCTTTCCCTTTAAATATCATATATGAATATGAACATAAAATATTTTTTATTTTCATAATTCAAATGTAAGTAGGATTAATCAAATCTACAAGGTCTGTCCAGAAAGTTCACAAATTTTGCAAGTAGAAGTTGTTTGCATTTACCTAGCAGCTAGTCAGTTTTGTTGCCTTCAAATTAATCACCTCGAAGTCTATGCACTGAATCCAGCATTTCTGCCATGATTCCTGAAATGCTTCTTTGAGATAATGTGCATTCTGCTAAAGAATTTTCCTTATTGGCATCAATGGATTCAAAATGGCAAATTTGAAAGTACATTTTAATTTGGGAAACAAAAATAAATGTGTTGGGGCTTAGTCCAGTGAATGTGAAGGTTGGGGAACAAGTGGCATTGAGTTCTTGGCCAAAAATTCTGCTATCAGCAGTGATATATCTGGGCAGGTACTGGTACATTGTTATAATGATATTCTCTCCAAGCAGTTGGTCTTTTCTTCCTCACTGCTTCATGAAGACATTTCATCACCTTGAGTAGGGTTTCTCAAACGGGATTCCGGGATCCCGGTTGTTTTTTTAACCCGGGAAATATCCCGGCAAATTTTTCTTATCCCGGGAAATCCCGCAAATTTCTTAAAAATTCATTTTTTTTTCTTATTTTGCGTTAAGGTTGAGGAATTTTGCAAATAGAAAGCATAATTAACTCATTCACTGTCAGAATACATTTGTTTTTAAACCTACCTATTAGTTTTTTTTTAATTTTTGCTCGTTATAGCATGTCACAAATGGTCAATAATCAATATATAGCTTATTTGTGGCAGGACTATAAAAATTCTTTACTTGTCGGAACCTGTAATATCTGGAATAATTGTGCTTACGCTGTCTTGAGTTTTAACCATGCCCAGTAGCTTCAATAAATGCCTGACGCCAGATTGTGCAAATTGGGCAAGGATACAAACGAGTACAAAGTCTGCAAGTATGAAGTTTTCTTCATAAACCTGATTATTAAAGCCAAATGAATTGCCAAATTATCGAGCTCTAAGCTTGATGCCGCTATTAAAGCAGCCAAGGTAGACAAATCAAGAATACTAGAGAGCGAAAGAAGTACTACAATCTCGAAAACGAACTCAAAATCTTCCAGGCTACAGGTGAAAAAACACATAATATCTGTCTTCTCTTAAATGCATTAAACACTATTCCAATCACATCAATTGAATCGGAAAGGGCATTCTCGGTGGCAAGACTTTTCATTACTAAAATAAGAATTAGAGTGAGTTATCGGAGTATTGACCATCTTTGCTTTTTAAAATCTTATAAAAGTTTGCAATATTTTGTATTATATTTTGTTTAAAAAACGAAAATTACCTTCTAAATTAGAAGTTCATTTTTTTTAATTTTTAACTCGATTCAAAACATTTTTTTTGTTGTTGTTGTATGCAGTTTCCAGCAATACAACTTTTAATTAATTAATTAATTAGTTAATTAATTTTTTTCTATTTGTGAAAATTTCTACGTTATTTAAAGGTAATTTTTATTATAGGCCTATAGACCTTACACAGCATTATTAATATGATTTTGGAGGTTACAGAACTTTAAAATTACTTTAAAAAATGGAAAATAATTATATCATTTGATTTCAAGATATTTTGTATACCTTAAAAATAATTAATTCTATCCCGGGATTTCGGGAAACAGTTCACTTTTATCCCGGGATCCCGGGACAAGCAAAAGACCGGGAAATGAGAAACCCTAACCTTGAGATAGTATTCATGGTGAATGCCACTTTCAGAATTGAACAAAACAGTGAGCAAGACTTTCATATTCAACCAACTTTGTTATGCCTTTTTCGATTGCAGTGAAGATTTTCCCACCACTCTGATGACTGATATTATTTCCATGTCATACCCATCAACCCATATCTCTCCCCAGTGATGATGTTTTTCATGAAATTTTCATCAGACCTAGCCTGTCCCAGAAGCTTTTCACTCACTTGCACTCACTGAAAGAAAATTGCAAAATACAATCAACATGCATTTACACAGATGAACATAACACAACAACAAATGAAGTTAGAACAAACTACTTTTGGCAGATAGCACATAAAACTTGCTGCTAGAGAGTTGTGCAAGCTGAAATCAGATACAATCATCAGTTAGTGCAAAATTTTTAAATTTTGTGAACTTTCCAAATAGACCTCATATTTACAACAAAATCAAAAATGAATCTGCTTATTCCTAACTGATATTTATCTGCTATAATAAAAATGTTTATCAGATTGAAGATAAATTTCAACTGAAGGAAATTCTGTGAATGTTTAAATAATAATTTAATCTATGTAAATTTATAGTCTTTTTTTATGTAGATGAATGTGTTCATTAAAATAAAAAGTATATCAATTAGATTAATGCTAGATTTATTTAAAAATATATCATTTCATTTGTAATAAAATTAAAGAAAATATATTGATGTTATAAATGTTAATGTATTTAAATGTATAAAACGACTTCTAATAACTTAACACTGCATTGAGTAATAACAATCGACGAAACCTTTTTTTATAACAGTGTTTTCTCCATAACAAACTTCACACATGTTTTTGACCTCCACCGAAGTCTGCTTCAGGTGGTGACTAAACGGTGTCTCGTCTTGACCGTTGGAACGATGACGCCCAAGATGCATCGTTCCAATGGTCAAGAGGAGACACTGTTTAGTCACCACCTGAAGCAGACCTCAGTGGAGGTAGAAAACATTTGTGAAGTTTATTACAGAAAAAATACTGTTATAAAAAAAGGTTTCGTGGATTGTTATTTAAATATATATACATATATATAATATATTTATTACATAATATGAACATATTACATAGGCTGTTTTTTCCAACCTCTGATGGTCCATAAAACAAAGACAAATGTAAATAACAAAATGAATTTAGTACCAAAAGTTAGGTACAAACATGGTTATTTTTTGACATATTCACCATGAAGATTAAGGCATTTGTCATATCTGTGGACAAGCTTTGAAATCACCTCTTCATAGAATGTTGCCGCCAGTGATTGAGATGGGCCTTAACATTATTGTTTTGAAGATCATCATTAGTCTCAAACCTCTGCCCTACTACCGAGTTTTCAGTTCAGGAAAGAGGTAAGTCATTTTCACACATTAAAGGTATGAAGTCTTTCACCTTTCAGACTTCCATCTAGCTTGGAACTTTTTAAACACCCAGCATACAGCCCCAATTTAGCACTGAGTGTCTTCCACCTCTTTCCTGAACTAAAAATGTGGCTAGGAGGGCAGTAGTTCGAGACTAATGATGAATTTCAAAATGTTAAGGCCCATCTCAATCACTGGTGGCAACATTCTATGAAGAGGGAATTTCAAAGCTCGTCCATAGATAGACAAATGCCTCAATCTTTACAGTGATTATGTTGAAAAGTAACCATGTTTGTACCTAACTTTTGGTACTAAATTCATTTTGTTATTTACATTTGTCTTTGTTTTAAGGACCATCAGAGGTTGAAAAAACTGCCCTCATATATTATTGGAATTTATATTTGGAAAAATTGATTATATAATAATATAATTATAACAACAAACTTCTTAAATGAAATTTTTATAGATAATGATGAAGTTTTTGACAATACAATACTATATATTTAATTATAATTAAATAAAGATGAGATAGTTAATACACAGAGTGTCTTGCAACACATGATACAAGCAGTAGCATAATTAGAATCAATATTAGGGTGGGCCCAAATTTGAACATGCAAACCTACAACCACTTCTGCCTTATTGTAGATGTAGCCACTAGAAAAGTAAATATTTCTTAGATACGTGTGTAAGTGCATATATCACATTCAAATTTTCTTCTTGTACTTAATTGCTTTTTCTTCATATATTTATTTACAGTAAGGGGATCCAGGTTCCCAACAAGATATGATTCAATGTAAAATCTAAATTCTAGGTTAATATTATTTAGATTTTTGCTACTATTTCTAAATAAATGTGTGTAAAATTTCTCAATGTCATTTTCAGAAGACTTAATTAAGACAAAAATATTATTGACAGAGAATTCTTATCTTAATTTCATCTTAATAAAAATATTTTAAAAATATCTTTAATAAGAAGGAGATTTGGACACCACTTGTATTCAAAATGAGTGATATTAAAACTTGAAAGTTGTTAAAATGACAAATCTAAGGGGAGGACTATAGGGTTTTAAGTCCTTTCCACTGACACACAAAAACTTTATTTATCCAAACTTCAAAACATTGTTTTTTTAAAAAATATTTATGATGACAAATATGGTTTATCTGATCATCTGTAATATATTCATTGTGCACATTTCAATAAAAGGTGTTTAATTATTCAAATACTTTTAATTTTTGAGTTAACCTGCCTTTGGGTGGTTCTGGATCTGCAACTGAGTTGTTATAAATCTATATGCAACCAATTCTTTTTTTTAAAAATAATTTTCATTTAATACGGTTTGGAAAAAATTCAGTTCTCTTTTTCCATGATTTGTTTTGATCTACATTTTTCAATAAATTTGCCTTTTTAAAATTCTCCATTTAATTTTAATTCTAAGAAAAACTATTCATTCTTCCTCTTCTATAAAATTGCTCTTTTAAAATTTCATAGAATTTGCATTTTAAGTTTCTATACATACTCAAGTAAATTTTAAGACTTGACTGTTTTTTATGATTTATTTGAATGTTCTAACAATAAAAGTTCTTTCAATCTAACTTTATCCCACAATTGAAACAAACAGAAAATATTTAATTTAAATTTTGACAATTTGTTTGTATAACTGTGTTTCTTTTAATTTCTTTCAATTTGGAATAGTTTTTGTATGCCTTTCGTATTTAATTGAAAAAGTCAAATAAAAAAAATTTGTGTGAATAATATAAATTTATTAAATTCTTCAGAAAACTAAGTTACAGTTGCCTCTACTCTGATTTATTAACTATAACTGAAATAGTTTGTTTAAACACATTCTATTACATTAATTGGTTTACATAGTTTTACTGGTTTAACAGTCAGTAAAAAATCTCTGGAACCAATCTTCCATTTTTCCATATGCAGAATATTTTTTTCTTTTTAACATGATTACAGTTCCTAAAAAATCCATGTTAAACATGAATTTTTTGGGGAGCATATCTACAGTTTAAAAACAGAATTGGATTGTATATGTTTTGTGCCAGCATAAGTATGTGTAAATCTATCATTCTATAAAATATAAAGAATAAAGTCATTTTAAGATCTCTGTTAGCATAAGTTTAATTGAACTGCAATAATGCATCTTTTGTTATTATTTAAAGAATAAAATTTTAGAAAAAATGTGAAATGGTATTCTGGAAAAGGATATGAATTCTTCCTGTTTTACACATCTGTTGAATACGTGCAGCTTTTTTGAATTTTAACATTCATCAATTGGGATATTTTTTCAATGTAAATAACACTGAAATTAACATTATATCTGAAAACATGTAATTTTTTAATATTGGTCATCATAATAGGCTAATGATAGCTATGCATTTATTTATTTATTTTTGTAAATGATCTGAAACTTTATGCTAACATCATGTGTCCATCCAATTATTATGCATATGTGAAATTCTTCTGATCTACATGTTCAATAACATTAAGAAATCTTGTGGTTTTCACCATATCAAATGTATTGAAACATTTATTTTGACATTATTCAAAAATAATATTTATAACTGTGTCACAAAAACTATTTTCTGTTACTTTTTCTTTTTGAAAATGATATTGAAAAACTAAATGTTAATCAAAGCAAAATTCTGAAAAACATTCAGAATTTTGTTTAATTTCTCTTAGAGAATCATCATCTTTTAGCTTATAGCATGTATTGTAAAACATCCCATATACTGACTTAGAGTTATTACAATAATTATTCATACCAATAGTTTGCTCATAATGGGATATGCCAGTTGATGGACTGCTATTAAAGGCATATGTTCTTTCTTCTCCACCTTCTCTACGATATAGCATATTTAAACTTATAGTATATATATCTACATATACACACACACACACACATATATATATATATATATAAATATTGAATAATGACATTTAAAATAATTCTGTTCATAAAATATTTTAAATATTCTTACCCCACTTCTTTATTTTTACATGACTTTAATGGGCGCTTACTAATAAGATGTCCTCTAGATTTTTTTGATATTTGAAGACCTCTATTAATTGGTGGTACTTCCATTTCTAATATAGCTATAAAATAATTTAAATGTTAATATCTTCTTTTACAAATGAGAAAAATAATAATAATACAGATATTTTCATTTACTGAATTACCAAATCTTTTGTTTATTGTTATTAAAAACTGATTTTTACATAATAAAGTATGCTAACATTTATAGTAAAGTTTTTGAAAATGTTCAATATGATATAAAAATGTTTGAATCAATAACATCTGTTGAAGGATCAAGAATGAGTGCAATATACAGTTATGATTAATTAATTCCAAAAACCTTTATTAGATGTACAAACTTTTTGTAGGTCACCTACTTATCAGTTTTCTTTAATAATTTAATAAATTCTAAAGATTCAAGGACCCAATGATTTATTAGGGATTAAACATTTTTTGAAAGAATTTAGGGATCATCATCAGATCAAACTCTTATTATTATTATTAATACAGAAGAATTATATTATTATTGAAGATTTGACCTGACAGTGAGATATAAATCAACTTGAAAACACTTAATACCAGTAAGTGCTTGATTCCTTAAATCTTACTATCTATGTTTTGTTATTTATGTACAAAGATGGACCAAGTATATAAAAAATAAGCACCATCTTACTAAACAAATGAAGCCCTCAAAATCTATAAACCAACATGTAAAAGGAACTCTGTCAACTACAAGGATCAAAACACAATATTGATTGCTTAGAAATCCTGGTGTGAAGTCTACACAACATAACATGATTTTCTTACTACTTTTTAATATATTTTTGTCTTTTAGTTTTTCTGTGCATGTTGCAGCAATGTATCAGATTGTAGAATATTTTTTAATTTTATATTTAAACATGTTTTGGCATTCACATATTTCTGTTCTATTTCTGTTAATATTTGTAAACATTCAATTTTGGAACATCAGCCTGATGAAGGCCCAAAGAAATGGAAATCACAGGATGCCAGGTTGGGGCTATAGGGAGGATGTTCCAGTACCTCCCACTTGAAGCACCATAACAATTCAGTTTGCTCAGTTTGCACATCTGTCCTGCCTTTATCGAACTCAATACACCAAACCCACACCTGTTTTTGTGACATGACATTACCACCATACATCTCAACAAGTTGACGATGAATTTCTACTGGTGAGTTGCCCTTCAGATGAAATCATATTATGCACTTCCATGTTTGACCATGTTTCCATGAGTGCAGCCATTTTCAAAACGATATTGCAAGAGTCTGACGCAACATTTGCCTATGCAATAAAGCTGTGGTGTTCTGCTACTGCCTTAATGGGAAATTCGACAGGAGGAGGAATATGACACCTGTGAGAGCTCTTGTTAACTTATTTTTTTAATCATCCTTGTACTATGCAATTTATTTTAATATAAATCAAAAATATTCTAAAAATTACCAATTCCTTGATTTTCTTCTCTTCTTGCATCACAGTTTTGTTTCTGAGCAGTGATAGAAAATAATTCAGTTTCCTACAAAAAAGAATTCTAATTTTTTATGCTGAACAAGATAAAATATAAATAGTAAATATATTTATTGTATGTATAATTATTTATGAAATCTAATGATTCAGATTGTGTCTTGTGACATAATTCAATAAGTAGCATCATAGTAACAAAAATAAATGGGATATGCACAACCTACAACTTTCTGCTTTCAATATCAGTTGTGGCATTAAAATCAAAGGAAATAATTATGCATAATGATGGCTACTGCAGTTGAGTTTCTTTTACTTTTGACTCATATTGATTTAGAACAGCGCTGTCCAACTTATCATAGCCCGCGGGTCATATTTTCTTCACCAAACATTTTGGGGACCAAGAAGGTTGGTGATGGCTAATTGGTCGGCCGGGAATCACGCCACATGACATTTGCATAGTGCTACGGTTCAGTAAGCACTAATTGGTCAGCGAGTCCGATGTTGACGCTATAAAAAGGCGACAGTTCGACACACCGAATATACGTCACTCTCATCTAAGTTCGACTTGGGAATTTTTTTGTTCAATAATAAATGTGAATTCTTCTTCCTGGAAAAAATAAGACCTAGGGCAATTTTCAGAGCAAAAATTAATATAAGACACTGTCTTATTTTCGGGTAAACACGGTAGTAAAATAATTTTAATTTTTTACTCGCGGGCCGTAAAAATTATTTGGCGGACCATATATGGCCAGCGGGCCGCCAGTTGGACAGCGCTGATTTAGAACAAATTAAATTTTTATGAAATTAGTTAAAACCAAATCTGAAATTTTCAGAATATACATAATTTTAAAATTTTTAGAATTTGTCTTCTGAAGATGAGTCTATAGATGCGAAAGTTTGTCTAATTTTTAAAGGAAATGACTTCCATTGTCTTATTAACACCACATTGTAATATTTAAGGAATATTAATAATAAAAGTATTTGGAGTTTTTGTACAATTTTTATCTAATAAAGTATTATTTTATATTTACTTTGTTTTTTTTATTAAAATCTGTGTTTGTCTAAACATAAGTTTTTAAATAAACTTCTTATGTTTAGACAAACACAAATTACTTTAGTTTTTTCCATGAATAAACATAGTTATTAAAACCATTAGTTAAATATCAGAAAAATTTTATGAAACTTGATACTGTGTTTGACAAAAGAAATAAATTATTCATGAACTGTTTTTCAGAATTTATATATTCATTATTATTATAATGAATATATAAATTAAATATCTCAATACTTAAATACCTCAATACTGAATATAAACATCTTAACTACACCTGATATATTACAATAACACATCTTCCATTGCCATATATCATCAGGATATAATTTGATAATAATAATTATAAATTACTAAACTGATGATTGTTATATCTTATGTTAAATGTTATGTTAAGGAATGCTAAATATACTGGAAGAGGAGATTAGACTGAAGATCTGGGTAGTGTAACTGGCAATGCATTTGCATGGTAAGTGACAGCTCCGGGCAAATTCTTTTCTTCCAGTTTAATCTAAAATTATTTAATTAAATTATAATTACTAAATTTAATAAAAGATGGTACATAATGCATCCCCTAGGGTCAAATTCTTTAGTAATTTATAATTATTATTACCAAATTATAACCTGATAATATAAGACAATGGAAAGTGTGTTATATAACCCTGAAGAAACCATTTCTTTGAATAGGTGAATATAGGAGTATTTTGGTTGTGTTAAGAGAAATAATTTTGCTAAATTTGTTGCAAAAGGTGTTTATTAAATTTTAACCACTAGTTAAATAAATAATCTCCTGCTAGATTTTAGGATTTTTAAATGTTTATTTAACAATAAAACCAATAAAATGTAAGCTTTAATACAACTGAATCTTGCATTGTGCAAATACTTCCTACTTTGATTATAAAAGAGATTTTGGCAAAAATACAAATTATATTTAATCATTCTTTACATTCACCTGAGCTTTATATGAATTTTTCCTAATTTCTTTGATAAAAAATTCAAGCAAACATATTTTCAAGCAGTTGATGATATTCAGAAAACATAACAGCAACTTCAAAAGCAATTCCACAAGAATATTTTGAAAAATGTTTCCAAGAATGACAGAAATACTGGCATTCATACATTGCATCACAAGAAAACTGTTTGAAAGGGACCAATCTACTGATCACTAATAAAGCTATGCTAGAAATTTGAATATGTGAATTTAATTGCTAGATTTCATAAACAAGTAAATTAGTTTTTTAATTCTTCATTATTTTCAATTACTATTAAATAAAATTCATGTGAATAAGACAATAAAATAAACTTACAGATACATAAAAAAATAGATATATGATACTATAAATTTATAAGCTAGAAGTGCAATAAATTAGTTGACAAAAATCATTTTAACTAGAATATTCTATTCACATTATAAATATTTCATACTATTCACTGCTATTATCAATGACAAATTTTATTTGTTATTTTTGAACATTGCAACCAGTTTCAGTAATTATTGTAAAGTTTTGATTGTTAAATCATCTATGAATTTTACTGTATTGACCTAAATATAAATCCCAACTCCCAATTTTGAAATCTTTAGATTAAAAAAAATTAAAACCTGAATATATGTTGACCTTTTATTAATTTTATTTGCATACAAAAAATTAAAAATTTGCATTAAAAACTTTAGACAGTCATTGCAACAACACTTCTTCATTTTCATCTTCATCAGAACTTTCATTGTCATAATTCCTGTTTACTATTTCATTGCCATCATGGTCTTCAGCCTCTTTGAAAAGTACATATCATCCTATGTTCTGTTCAAGTTGTTGGTAACATAATATTTTTTAAAGCCCTTTATAAGTGTAACTTTACCAACAATCTTTCATAATTCTACTGTTATTCAAACTTTTATAAGAATGAGAGACATTTTTATTACTTTTTATCTATTATTGATTATAAAAATTAGTCATGTTCAATTCAATTTCTGTTTCAAAAGTTTGCAAATAAAATTTCAAAAAATTATTTCTAACACTGGGAATCAATCACAATCAATCAACCTAAATAAATTTTTCATTGATTTCTTAGTAATTTTTCATGTATGATTTAAATCGTACATAGTCAATCAGAAACTTGTATTCAAAAGGTTTGTTCTATAGAAGGAAATATATGCATTGACATATATATTATAAGTGACAATTTCTAATTCATTTCTTGTTTTGTGTTTATATCAATAAAAATGAAATCTAAAATTATTTTAAATTATTAATAGTGTCTTGCCCCTTTACATCATACTTTTCCTTTACCAATGAAGTCGTGCTGGTCATCTATTAACTGCTTTCAGGGGAAGCTTTGAATTGAAATAACAAGACTTTCAATTTGCATTGGATGTTCATATATAGTTATTTGGTGCCTCCAGTCCCTAAGGTTTTCATATCTGGTTTTCATCTATCTGACTCCATCCTCAAGATTAAGGAATGACAGACAGATATATGACAGTGGGAATTTATAGGTCTACAATTTTTTCAAATTGCAACCCAAAAACTTGTAAATTCATAAAACAGAAACTACTTGCATTACCTTTGTTTAAATAAAATATAATATTCAAATTACTTTACAATATTTAAATTTAGTGCGTAAATGAATATAAAAATATTTACTACTAACTTTAACTTCTCTTCTGTCACATCCAGAAATTATTCCATTCCTATCCTGCCATAATCTTCTATCTGATAATGGTGTATGGAATGTGGCATAGGGAGAAATATCATCACAAGTACCTATAAATTAATATAACAACTGTAATGATATAATAGACAAGATATATAATAGAATAAGGGTACTACTATAAAACACCACTTTTTTCAAAATCATAGTTGTTTCACTATGAATAACTAATAATTTTGAATAACAATTGAGACCAAATTTTCATTAAAAAATTCAATTTTGATATCAAAATATTGAAAATCATCTTGAAAATGACTACAAAGTATCAAAATTTCAAAATTTTTTGAAAACCACCAATTTTCACACAAAAACTGATCAAAAGGAGACTAACTTGAGACCAAAATTTGAAAGATTCAGATATTAAATTCCAAGTCATATTGATATAATTTTTTCACTTACTTTTTCCATATTAATATATTTTAATTTGTAATCATTATTTATTTATTTTCCTTACTGCTTTATCTCCTAATTTTCCATTTCTCTTTGGAAGATGAAATGTTTTTCTTTATCATCAATTTACAAAGTTGCAATAATTGTATTTTCATATTTAATATGGACTTTTTTTTAGCATTTAAACAAACAATTTTTTGTTTTAAAATGCTATTGTTTACTTTTATTCATAAATCATTTATATTTTAATGTATGAGAATTTTACAATAATATACTATAGATTGATACCTCTCTGCTCCTCAAAAAGGGCTTTAATATCCAACAGGTACTTGATTTATGTGATGTGCTGACCTTTATCACTGAGCATAATTATTTCTGTTTCAATTGGAAAATTTATTTACAGAAGCAGGGAGTTCCCATGGGTTCCCCTATTCTAGCAGAGCTCATTATGAGAGAAATCAAGCACAGAACAATCAATTTCCCACTTGCCATCCACTACCCACTGCTGTACTTGTGTTATGATAACCTCATAATGTGGGAAGATACAGACGAGACAATTTTTACCTTCTTGCAGCAATTTTCAAGTATATATCCTTCCATTAACTTCACTTGGGAGAAAGAGAATGATGCAGCAATAATGTTCTTAGATTTGTGCATACGTAATCTCCTGAAGGGCAAAGTTCTCAGTTCACCATAAGTCTAATACGGCACCACATATTATCTCAGCAGATGCTTTCCAGCCTTTGCAATATGTTAACACTGCCATTGCTGCTCTCATTAGAAGAGCCCACTTACTACCATCAATGCAAGCGCTGGTAAATATTGAATTAAACACCATTAGTTTGGCGGTACATACTGCTGGTTTCTCGCATGCTAAATTCACACATGTGCTCAACACGGTAAGAAAATCCCTATTTTCAAGTATCATGCTATGTAATAAGAGGGAATTTCTGTAGTCCAACCATCGTTGCCATACCTTGGACCCTTTTCCATATGTGTTTTCCATATTTTTAAGCAGCATAACCTTCTGCACCTATCCCCACTACCAAGTCTATGCAGGCTCATCTGCAATGATCGGGATAAATTCTCCACTTTAGAGAAATTGGGGGTCTATGCTGTACCACTGGAGAATCTTGCAACAAGAATAAATACAAAATACATTTGAGGCCACAACAAGAATGCTTGCTAGCTGCCTAGCAGAACACCAAGTAGTGAAGTGAAGGCACACCACAGAACTTACAAAAAAGGTGCTTGAGCAGGGTTACAACCTGCTATGGACCCAAGCAACAATGCTCAAGTGCTGCAAAAATCGAAAACTCGTCTTTATATGGGAGTCCCTTCTCATGGCAACGTCAGATGCATGTAACATTCCCACTCTCGACCTGCCCAATGTATGGATCCGCTGTATAAGTGGTTAAATAATGATCCTCATCCACTGTAACATTACTAACATGGGACTACATCCATGCATGCACCCAGTGGTGATATTCAGCAGGTTCGCACAGGTTCGCACAGGTTCGGCTGAACCCGTTGTTAACATTTTCAAAGTTTTCCGAACCCGTTGTTAAACACACGTAACATTTCTCAATGGTTTCGTTTCTTTTAAAAAGTATATTAAAATATACGTATTATACTCTGTAACACTACTAAACTAGAGCCTTATACCCCGTTCGCCTTGGTGCAACCTCCATCGACCGTTTCAATCTCGACTGAAACCAGGTTTAGTCGCGATCGACTCAAGAGAGTTCTTGAAACTAGGTCCAGTCATACGAGAGATCCCACGCGCGCGAGAAAATACAAGATGGCTGCGGAACACGTGTCGGGCTATCGACAACGAAATAAAAAAAATATTGTATTTCGAGAAACGATGACATCTGTCTATTATTATGATTATACCTAAGGATAAAATAAATGATTTAGAAAAGTTTTTTCTTGAGAAAAAGTCATAGGGAAAGCAGTTAAACCTGGGGCCATATTCTGGTCACTGTCTCTGGTCTCTCATCT